>NW_028242272.1:0-30820 GCF_964263255.1 Lissotriton vulgaris
AAGGTGTGTGTGCGGTAAACAGACATAATATCGATTCCAAAATATCGTTTGGACAAAATATCGAGTAAAAAATATAGACGAGCAAAAATATCGACTAGACATAATATAGACTACAAAAATATCGAGTAATATCGATAATAATAGCGAAAATATCGAATCAAAAATATAGACTAGACATAATATCGACTAGATAGAATATAGACAAAAAAATCGAAAATAAGGTAGTTTATAATATTTTTTAATAATTGTGTAATATAAATCTGTAGCGGGTTGTGGGTTTATAGGGGAATAGGGTGGGAAGTAATTTAATTATAATTAATTAATTATGTAAATTAATAATAATTATTAATTAATTATTAATTAGTTAATAATTAAAGTATAATTGGTTAAAAATAATAATTGAGTAATAATTACTTTTTAGTACATTATTTTCTGTAGCGGGTTGTGGGTTAATAGGGGAATAGGGTGGGAAGTAATTTAATAATATTTAATTAATTATGTAAATTAATAATAATTGTTAATTAATGAATAATTGGTAATTAATTAAAATATAATTGGTAATTAATTATAAATATTTAATTGATAAATAATTAATATCTAGTAAAAAAACATCAGTAGTGGGTTGTGAGTTTATAGGGGGATAGGGTGGGAAGTAATTTAATTATAATTAATTAATTATGTAAATTATTAATAATTATTAATTAATTATTAATTAGTTAATAATTAAAGTATAATTGGTTAAAAATAATAATTGAGTAATAATTCATTTTTAGTACATTATTTTCTGTAGCGGGTTGTGGGTTAATAGGGGAATAGGGTGGGAAGTAATTTAATAATAATTCATTAATTATGTACATTAATAATAATTGTTAATTAATTATTAATTGGTAATTAATTAAAATATAATTGGTAATTAATTAGTAATATTTAAATGATAAATAATTAATATTAAGTAAAAAAAATTCAGTAGCGGGTTGTGAGTTTATAGGGGGATAGGGTGGGAAGTAATTTAATAATAATTAATTAAATATGGAAATTAATTAAAATTGTTAATTGTTAATTAATTATTAGTCATTTTAACCCCTTCGCTATCCAACGCTTTCCCTACTGTAGCACCCACTGGAGTGGGAATAGTTATTTTACCCCCTACGCTATCCAACGCTTTCCCTACTGTAGCACCCACTGGAGTGGGAATAGTAATTTTTACCCCCACGCTATCCAACGCTTTCCCTACTGTTGCACCCACTGGAGTGGGAATAGTAATTTTTACCCCTATGCTATCCAGCGCTTTCCCTACTGTTGCACCCACTGGAGTGGGAATAGTAAATTTTACCCCTACGTTATCCAACGCTTTCCCTACTGTTGCACCCACTGGAGTGGGAATAGTAATTTTAACCCCTACGCTATACAACGTTTTCCCTACTGTAGCACCCACTGGAGTGGGAATAGTAATTTTACCCCCTACGCTATCCAACGCGTTCCCTACTGTAGCACCCACTGGAGTAGGAATAGTAATTTTTACCCCTACGCTATCCAATGCTTTCCCTACTGTTGCACCCACTGGAGTGGGAATAGTAATTTTTACCCCTACGCTATCCAGTGCTTTCCCTACTGTTGCACCCACTGGAGTGGGAATAGTAAATTTTACCCCTACGCTATCCAACGCTTTCCCTACTGTTGCACCCACTGGAGTGGGAATAGTAATTTTAACCCCTACGCTATCCAACGCTTTCCCTACTGTAGCACCCACTGGAGTGGGAATAGTAATTTTACCCCCTACGCTATCCAACGCTTTCCCTACTGTAGCACCCACTGGAGTGGGAATAGTAATTTTTACCCCTACCCTATCCAACGCTTTCCCTACTGTTGCACCCACAGGAGTGGGAATAGTAAATTTTACCCCTACGCTATCCAACGTTTTCCCTACTGTTGCACCCACTGGAGTGGGAATAGTAATTTTAACCCCTACGCTATCCAACGCTTTCCCTACTGTAGCACCCACTGGAGTGGGAATAGTAATTTTACCCCCTACGCTATCCGACGCTTTCCCTACTGTTGCCCCCACTGGAGTGGGAATAGTAATTTTAACCCCTACGCTATCCAACGCTTTCCCTACTGTAGCACCCACTGCAGTGGGAATAGTAATTTTAACCCCTACGCTATCCAACGCTTTAGCTATTGTAGAATTCACTACAGTTGATACAATAAAATGTAACTATTTTGCTATGCTACGGTAAAATTATTATATATGTTTATTTAATAAAAAAATTATTATATAAATATATATGTATTATTTTTATATATTTTTTTAATTTGCAATAAATATTTATTAATATAACATTAATTTATTAATTTTAAGTGAGTTTATAATAAATATATTTATTACTACATTAGTTTTCACTTAATTTAAAGACATAAAAAAACGATATTTTTACAGTCTATATTTTAGTAACTCGATATTTTAGAGTCGATATTTTTGTACTTACCTGTTTAAAGATAGCCAGTCGATATTTTGTCCATCGATATTTTGTCAACGATATTATGGCAACTCGATATTTTTGAGGTCGATATAATTTCAGTGATCCGTGTGTGCAGTGAACCTAAGAAAATCACTCTCAGTACAGGTAGACCTGCCACAATTTTGCCATGCCCCCATATTGAGGAAACTACCCTTGGAGACCATAGTGTACAAGAAAATCATCAAGCCTAAGTGGACGAATCATACACTGTAAGTGCTGTCAACAGCATGGTGCTAAAGACAACATGAGATAAACAGATAAAAAAGTCCAAATCCCAACAACCACAAGATAGACGTGCAAGGATCTACGGTGGGGAACAGCGTTTACAACGCAACTTTTACCACGCACTACCTTTACCACGCAATTTTTACAACGCAAGTCATTACAACGACTTACGCTGGGGGGGCGCTGTAGGATAGGGAATGGTTTAATTTACTATCCAAAACCTTCCCTACTATCCACGGGGACTGGAGTTGGAATAGTAAATTAAACTATTCACTATCCAGCGCCCCCAACGCAAGTCGTTGTAACGACTTGCGTTGTAAAAGTTGCGTGGTAAAGGCATGCGTTGTAAAAGCATGCGTAGTAACGACATCCATCCATCTACGGTATACAAAGTGCAGAAAAATGCTCATATCCTTATCTGTACAACGTAATCACCCAACCAGTGTCGGCAAAGAAAGTTTGACAAACTTAAAATTAACACACTCAATCTCAATCTGTTTTACACCATGAGTAAAACCTGTGTTGAATAACTTGATGTCAAAATATTTAGATTGTGCAGAACAGGATATGTATCAAACTGTTCCTCAGATCCACAGCAGGTAACAGCCTACTGCATGCCGTCAGCAGACACCCTGACTCTCTCAAGTGGAGTATGCCTTATGAGGACCTGCTGAGGCACAAAGGGAAACAATGGCGATTGTCTATTCTTCATTACATAGAATTCTCAGACAAAAAGACAAAATGTTCTCAGAGATTCAGAATTCTGGAGGGGCACGAAGCAAGGCAATCTTCAGTTGAAAACTGAAATATTCTGTACAGGTTAATATGCACTAAGCATTTTGATGAAATCTCAAACAGTTAAAAAATGTGGGATGAATATGCTTCTGTAATAAAGTATAATTTGTAGTCACAAGGTAAATCCATGTAGAGATTTATTTATAAGTTACAGGATCATAGATGTTGGTTACAAGCAGAATGATGGTTGGTTCAAGATCAATTCAAGCTAGTTCAAGGCCCCACCAGAAGCTGCATCTTCACAGCTCAGTGGGGTTGGCCTTGCTACCGCCCCACTCTGAGACCACAAAAGCCATAAAAAACCACTTGCCAGAGTATGACTTTTAAAGTCTCTGTCGGTCCCACAGCGGTGCCATTGAAAAGAATAGCGCAATGGGAGCATCAAAGGCAGTTCATGCAGGGCATGGACTGACAAGTCAGTGCCCTGCAAGAACTGGGGGTGCATGCAGGCAAGGGGGCACCACGTTTTCCCCTCTGCATGCACCCCATGGTGCAGAGGCACACTTTTCATGGCAGTAAGGAAACTCATACTATGCTTGTCAGGCCACAGCGGCCCACCGAGCATATTGTGAGCTGAAGACTGCCACAACCCTGCCAGGGATCTTTGATCCCTGGCTGTTGCGGCAGTGCCAATGTGGTCCAACCGTTCAAGTTGTAGTGGGGCGGTCGGACTGCCAGTTCAGCAAGGCCCGAACTGCCACCTAGGCTACGATGGTCCGATGGATCGCCATAGTCACAGTAAGGCCCTAAGTAACAATATTTTCCTATCAGACCCACTGTTGAATGGTTTCGTGGTAGCATATACAAAGCCACAATTAAGAGAGAGTCAACATCGAGTCATCTAGGGTGGCCAGTGCATGCTGGCTCCTGAGGCTGTGAGTAGGTCTTGGGCCAAGTTGCAACCCATGATGACTGTGTGAAAGTTGGGCAAACTTCCCTCTGAAGATCCCTATGGGGCACCAGGCATCCACTAAATAGGTGGGACCTACCTTCAAGAAAGGCTATTACGGTAGGGTACCATGTATGTGTTTGGTATGGTATAAATCATTACATAAATACCCAGTCACCCGATCACAAAAGGGTATTATTTGGGACATTCTGATCCTGTTTAAAGCCTCTGGATTGGGGTATGCAGCTGAATATAGTTGATCACACTTAAGGGCCAAGGAGTTACAGTTTCTAGCCTTGCCAGACAGGTCTATGAATAAATACTGATTTGAGCATCTCCTAGGCAATTCTAAAGAGTACCTTATATAGATCCCACACTCTTTTTCCTTAAAAGTGCTCTATTGTAAGGAAAGAGGTGCAGCCTGCCTCAGAGAGTCGGGAAGAATTTGATGATTAAGTATGGCACTCACTGGATGACATTCAGTGAGTGAGAGATCCTTTAAGAACAAGCATTTGCAATGCAATAGGTCTCGCATTAGGAAAGTTTGAGCTATTGTTATTGTAAATGACACATTTTTTATTCATGTGTTGGTTTTGAAAATAGCGAAATTAATACCTTTGTCATTTACAATGCCAACAGTTTTAACTTTTGCAAATGTGACACCTATAGCATTTGTAATGCAATATGTGTTGTATTTATGTGACTTAGATGAATTAATATTACAAGTAACAATGGCTTTTATTTTTTAAAAAAAATCAATACTTAAATAAAAGTTATTGTAATTTATAAAGGTATTAGCTTAAACTTTTGTGAAGATTATCTTCAGTGTAATTTTTTGTTGTGACAAATCCAAGAACAGAAGTGAAATATTAACATCATTTTGTGACATTTGTAATTAAGCTTGAAACATTGAGAGAACATATTAGAACCAGTTGTTGAATGGTTGCACAGATTGATGCTGTGGTGGCGCTGAGTGATGTTGCGGTGGCGACGAGGGATGCTGTGGCGTTCAGTGATGCTGTAGTAGCGCATAGTGATATTGTGGTGCCCCTGAGTGATGCTGTGGTGGTGCTGAGTGATGCTGCGGTGATGTGATAGATAGATAGATAGATAGATAGATAGATAGATAGATAGATAGATAGATAGATAGAGAGCTAGATAGATAGATAGAGTGAGTGCGATAGATAGAGTGAGGGCGATTGACAGATAGAGGGAGGGCGATAGATAGATGGAGGGAGGGCAATAGATAGATAGAGTGAGGGTGATAGATAGATAGAGTGAGGGTGATAGATAGATAGATAGATAGATAGATAGATAGATAGATAGATAGATAGATAGAAAGAGTGAGGGAGATAGCTAGATAGATAGGTAGATAGATAGATAGATAGATAGATAGATAGATAGATAGATAGATAGATAGATAGATAGATAGATAGACAGACAGATAGATAGAGAGCTAGATAGATAGATAGAGTGAGTGCGATAGATAGATAGAGTGAGGGCGATTGACAGATAGAGGGAGGGCGATAGATAGATGGAGGGAGGGCAATAGATAGATAGAGTGAGGGCAATAGATAGATAGATAGATAGATAGATAGATAGATAGATAGATAGATAGATAGATAAAAAGAGTGAGGGAGATAGGTAGATAGATAGATAGATAGATAGATAGATAGAGTGAGGGTGATAGATAGATAGAGTGAGGGAGATAGATAGATAGATAGATAGATAGATAGATAGATAGATAGATAGATAGATAGATAGCCAGATAGACAGATAGATAGATAGATCGATAGATCGATAGATAGATAGATAGATAGATAGATAGATAGATAGATAGATAGATAGATAGATAGATAGATAGATAGATAGATAGATAGATAGATAGATAGATAGATAGATAGATAGGATAGATAGATAGATAATTATGTGGCGTGTAATCATGTGGCACTGAGTGGTATTTGGAGTGCATGTTGCGTTGAGCGCAGTGTAAATATGTAGCATATAATTATGTGGCACTGAGTGGTATTTGGAGTGTATGTTGCATTGAGTGCAGTGTAATTATGTGGTGTGTAATTATGTGGCACTGAGTGGTATTTGGAGTGTATGTTGCTTTTAACGCACTGTAATTATGTAGCATATAATTATGAGGCACTGAGTGGTATTATGAGGAGTATATGTTGTATTCAGTAGAGTGTAATTGTGTGGCGTGTAATTATGTGGCACTGAGTGGTATTGTATGGAGTGTATGTTGCATTGTAATTATGTAGCATATAATTATGTGGCACTGAGTGGTATTGTGTGGAGTGTGTGTAGCATTCAGTAGAGTGTAATTATGTGGTGTGTAATTTATTTATTTATTTATTTTATGAGTTTATAGCGCGCCGGAATCGCACCCGGAGGTGTATCTCCGCGCAGTGCTGTCGGAAAGGGTGCTATGAGAGTGGGGCGCTAGTACTGAAACAGCGTGGTCTTAAGACTCTTCCTGAAGATTGAGTGGCTGGTACACTGCCTAAGGGAAAGGGGGAGGTTGTTCCACAGTTGTGGACCCATCACAGAAAGGGCACGTCCTCCCTGTCTGGTCTTGCTGATTCGGGGAACCTGCAGTAACAGCTAGTTACTGGAGCGCAGGTTCCGTGAGGGGCGATGATGGACAAATTTGTCAGCTAGGAAGGATGGCCCTAGATTGTGCAGACTTTTGTGCACCACGCAGCAGGTCTTAAATTCCACACGTTTCCGGATGGGCAACCAGTGGAGCAGTTTGAGAAGGGGCCGGGATGGAGTTCTGGGTGGGGCATTTGTCACCAGGCGTGCTGCGGTGTTCTGTACTACCTGGAGTTTGTTTAAAACGCCCTCATTGGCCGCTATGAGAAGACCATTACAATAGTCCAAGCGACTCAGCGCGAGAGCCTGAACCAAGGTCTTCCTCGAGCTGTCGGGGAGGAGAGGGAACACCTTTCGAAGGAGGCTGATGACATGAAAACAAGACCCCACCGTGATGTTAACATGATGTACAAGTGTGAGGTCTTGGTCAAGGCGTACCCCCAGATTTTTCACCACCTGTTTAGGGGAGGGGGCCACTCCCAGGCTGGTAGGCCACCAGTCAGGGGCCCACAAGATTTTAGCTTCCCCGAACAACATGACTTCTGACTTTCCCACGTTACACTGAAGAAAGTTGTTGGCCATCCAACTGGCGACCGCCGTCATGCCACTCGAGAAGGCTTGCCTTACCACAGGGGTGAAGGTTTTAAAGGTAAACAACAACTGAGTGTCGTCGGCGTATGATATGGGTACAAACCGGTAAGACCTCATAATACTGGCCAGAGAGGCAACATAAACATTAAACAGCGTAGGGCTGAGACAGGAGCCCTGCGGGACTCCTCTAGTGATTTTGGAAGGAATGGAACTGAAAGTGCCCATATTCACCTGCTGGGTACGGTCTGTGAGGAAGCTGGTGAACCACGCCAGGGCAGATTTTTCCAAGCCAATCTCCTCTAGTCTTCTTAGAAGAATGACATGTGATATGGTGTCAAATGCTGCGGACAAGTCCAACAGCACCAACACCACGGACAAACCCCTGTCCAGAGACATACGTATAGTATCCGTGACCGAAAGGAGAGCAGTCTTGGTACTATACTTTGGCCTGAACCCTGATTGAGAATGGTCCAGGCATCCGGCCTGCTCAATGAAACTGGAGAAATGAAGGTTGACATGTTTCTCCATCAGTTTGCCGACAAACGGCAAAAGGGAGAATGGCCTCAAGTTGGACATATCAGACCAAGGGACGGAGGTGTTTTTCCTAATGGGCTTGACAAGGGCATTTTTCCACTCAAGTGGAACTAAACCTTCAGATAACGAGCGGTTAATCAGGGTCTGAATAGTTGGACTAAGATTGTCTCCTATGAGATGCATCACTCGGGCAGGAACGAGGTCCGCCGGGCAACCCGATTTAATGGTGCCGATCAGGGAATTAACATCGTCCAAACTGATCTCAGGAATGCAGGACAGTTTAGTGGGCCCAGATTCAACAGTCTCGTGCTGAGGGCTTAGGAAGGAATCACTAGTATCGACCAAAATACTACATTGGGCAATTTTTTGGTAGATAGAGTCAATCTTATTCAAGAGGAACCCAGCAGTGTCATCACACAGTTATTGGGACACAGTCTCTGGACTTTCACAAGCTACAGGCTTAGTGAAGGTTCGGAGGACCTGATAAAGTATTTTCGGGTCATTGCCTGCCTCAGTCAGTTGGGAAATAATATGGTTTTTACGAGCAGCTCTGATGTTTCTATGGTAAGATCTCATGGCAGAGTGGTAGCGAAATTTATCTGCTACAGTATGAGTGGTATTGTTTGGAGTATATGTTGCATTGAGTGCAGTGTAATTATGTAGCATATAATTATGTGGCACTGAGTGGTATTGTGTGGTGTGTGTGTTGAAATCAGTAGAGTGTAATTATGTGGTGTGTAATTATGTGGCACTGAGTGGTATTTAGAGTGTATGTTTTAGAGTGTAAGTGTTATGCCTTTGTGGAAACTTCAGAGGCATTACATCCTGCCCAATCTGGCTTTCGTGCAGCCTACAGCACAGAGACAGCGCTGGTGGAGGTTACAGAGGCGATTAGAGGGTGCTTGGACAGTGGCGGCAGAGCGGTCCTAATTTTATTGGACCTCTCTGCTGCGTTTGACACCGTTCCTCACACACTTCTCTTGGCACGACTGGCCGATATCGGCATAGTAGGTTCTGCTCTGGAATGGGTGAAATCCTTTCTTACAGAAAGATCTCAGCAGGTCTGGATTCCTCCTTACTCTTCCTCGATCAAATCCCTTACTACAGGAGTGCCTCAGGGCTCTACTTTGAGCCCCCTCCTTTTTAATGTATATCTCACTCCTCTTATTTTTTTAGCTGAACAAATGGGAGCAAAAATAATAGCATATGCGGATGACACGCAGCTCCTGTTTACGTGGCCAGATGCGAACACTGACACTGAGGTAGTGCGTTCATGCCTCTCCGCTGTGTTCAATTGGTTAGCAGCAGCACAGCTGAAGTGCAATGAAGATAAAACTGAAATCTTACTATATGGCCAGTTTCCGTCCAATTTTAGAGAAACTCTATGGCCTTCTGATTTTCCCCAGCCAGGCGCCGTCAATATCCCTGCTAAAAATTTGGGAGTCTGGTTTGGGGAGGATTTGCGATTCGAGGCACACATAAAAAAACTCACTGGGGTGTGCTTCGGGTCCCTAAAAGCCATGAGGAAGATTTTTCCTTATCTGCCCTCTTCAGCAAGAGAGTCGGTCGCAAGAGCCCTTATTCTATCACGACTTGATTATGCCAACTCTTTGTTGTGTGGCTCTCCGGCTTTTTTGGTCTCAAAGCTCCAGATTATCCAAAATGCGACTGTTCGCCTACTGTGCAATGTGCCATATAGAGAAAGTACTCGGACTCACATGAAAGAACTACATTGGCTGCCAGTAGCGCAGAGGATAACCTTTAAAATTCTTACTATAGCTTTCAAAGCAGTTCATGACCTTGGCCCCTCTTATCTGAGAGACAGATTTTCCCGCTATGTCCCTATTCGGGCTCTGCGTTCAGCAGATTGCAATTTTTTAAGAATACCCCGATTTCAGCGAGTTCGCTTGGGAGGCCATTCTCTTGCTGTTACCGCGGCCAGGACTTGGAATACTCTCCCCCTCCCCCTGAGATTAACTGAAAACTTTGTGACATTTAAGAAGGCACTTAAAACTCATCTTTTCAGAATTGCTTACTAATTTCTTCATTGAAAAAGAAAATTTCTGTTCTCTTCTTTCCCTTCGGCCACTTACCTGTTTCTTTTTACGCGCCAGGACACTCTGGTAGTATATGAGCGCGATATAAAACAGCTAAAATAAAATAAATAAATGTTGCGTTGAGCGCAGTGTAATTATGTAGCATATTATTATGAGGCACTGCTTGTTTTTGTGTGAAGTGTATGTTGTATTCAGTAGAGTGTAATTGTGTGGTGTGTAATTATGTGGCACTGAGTGGTATTGTTTGGAGTGTATGTTGCATTGAGTGCAGTGTAATTATGTAGCATATAATTATGTGGCACTGAGTGGTATTGTGTCGAGTGTATGTTGTATTCAGTAGAGTGTAATTGTGTGGTGTGTAATTATGTGGCACTGAGCTGTATTGTTTGGAGTGTATGTTGCATTGAGTGCAGTGTAATTATGTGGCATGTAATTATGTGGCACTGAGTGATATTTGGAGTGTTTGTTACATTGAGTGCAGCGTAATTATGTGGCGTGTAATGTGGCACAGAGTGGTATTTGGAGTGTATGTTGCATTGAATGCAGTGTAACTATGTGGCATATAATTATGTGGCACTGAGTGGTATTGAGTGGAGTGTATGTTGTATTCAGTAGAGTCTAATTGTGTGGCGTGTAATTATATGGCACTGAGTGGTATTGTTTGAAGTATATGTTGCATTGAGTGCAGTGTAATTATGTAGCATATAATTATGTGGCACTGAGTGGTATTGTGTGGTGTGTGTGTTGCATTCAGTAGAGTGTAATTATGGGGTGTGTAATTATGTGGCACTAAGTGGTGTTTGGAGTGTATGTTGCATTTAGCGCAGTCTAATTATGTAGCACATAATTATGTGGCGCTGAGTGGCATTGTGTGGAGTGTGTGTTGCATTCAGTAGAGTGTAATTATGGGGTGTGTAATTATGTGGCACTGAGTGGTGTTTGGAGTGTATGTTGCATTTAGCGCAGTCTAATTATGTAGCATATAATTATGTGGCACTGAGTGGTATTGTGTGGAGTGTATGCTGTATTCAGTAGGGCGTAATTGTGTGGTGTGTAATTATGTGGCACTGAATAATATTTGGAGTTTGTGTTGCATTGAGTAGAGTGTAATTGTGTTGCATGTAGTTATGTGGCATTGAGTGGTATTATGAGGAGTTTATGTTGTATTCAGTAGAGTATAATTGTGTAGAGGGTAATTATGTGGCACTGAGTGGTATTGTTTGGAGTGTATGTTGCATTGAGTGCAGTGTAAATATGTAGCATATCATTATGTGGCACTGAGTGGTATTGTGTGGAGTGTGTGTTGCATTCAGTAGAGTGAAACTATGTGGTGTGTAATTATGTGGCACTGAGTGGTATTTGGAGTGTATGTTGCACTGACTACAGTGTAATATGTTGCATATATCTATGTGGCACTTCGTGGTATTTGGAGTGTAATGTTGCATTGAGTGTAGTGTAATTATGCGGTGTGTAATTATGTGGCACTGAGTAGTACTGTGTTGAGTGTGTGTTGCATTCAGTAGAGTGTAAATATGTGGTGTGTAACTATGTGGCACTGAGTGGTATTTGTAGTGAATGTTGCATTGAGTGCAGTGTAATTATGTGGCGTGTAATTATGTGGCACTGAGTGGTATTTGGAGTGGATGTTGCGTTGAGCGCAGTGTAAATATGTAGCATATAATTATGTGGCACTGAGTGGTATTGTGTGGAGTGTATGTTGTATTCAGTAGAGTGTAATTGTGTGGTGTGTAATTATGTGGCACTGAGTGGTATTGTTTGGAGTGTATGTTGCATTGAGTGCAGTGTAATTGTCTAGCATATAATTTTGTGGCACTGAGAGGTATTGTGTGGAGTGTGTTGCATTAAGTAGAGTGTAATTATGTGGCACGTAATTATGTGGCACTGAGTGGTATTTGGAGTGTATTTTTCATTGAGTGCAGTGTAATTATGTGGCGTGTAACTATGTGCCACTGAGTGGTATTTGGAGTGTACGTTGTATTGAGTGCAGTGTAATTATGTGGCGTGTAACTATGTGGCACTGAGTGATATTTGGAGTGTATGCTGCATTGAGTGCAGTGTAATTATGTGGCATGTAATTATGTGCCACTGATTGGTATTTGGAGTGAATGTTGCATTGAGTGCAGTGTAATTATGTGGTGTGTAATTATGTGGCACTGAGTGGTATTTGGAGTGTATGTTGCGTTGAGCGCAGTGTAATTAAGTAGCATATAATTATGGGGCACTGAGTGTTATTGTCTGGAGTGTATGTAGTATTCAGTAGAGTGTAATCATTTAGTGTGTAATTATGTGGCACTGAGTGGTATTGTTTGGAGTATATGTTGCATTGAGTGCAGTGTGAATATGTAGCATATAATTACGTGGCACTGAGTGGTACTGAGTGGAGTGTGTGTTGCATTCAGTAGAGTGTAATTATGTGGCTTGTAATTATGTGGCACTGAGTGGTATTTGGAGTGTATGTTGCATTGAGTGCAGTGTAATTATGTGATGTGTAATTGTGGCACTGAGTGGTATTTGGAGTGTGTGTTGCATTGAGTGCAGTGTAATAATGTGGTGTGTAACTATGTGGCACTGAGTGGTATTTGGAGTGTATGTTGCATTGAGTGCAGTGTAATTATGCGGTGTGTAATTATGTGGCACTGAGTGGTACTGTGTTGAGCGTGTGTTGCATTCAGTAGAGTGTAATTATGTGGTGTGTAACTATGTGGCACTGAGTGGTATTTGTAGTGAATATTGCATTGAGTGCAGTGTAATTATGTGGCGTGTAATTATGTTGCACTGAGTGGTATTTGGAGTGGATGTTGCAGTGAGTTCACTGTAAATATCTGTTGTGTAATTATGTGGCACTGAGTGGAATTTGGAGTGGATGTTGCGTTGAGCACAGTGTAAATATGTAGCATATAATTATGTGGCACTGAGTGGTATTGTGTGGAGTGTATGTTGTATTCAGTAGAGTGTAATTGTGTGGTGTGTAATTATGTGGCACTAAGTGGTCTTGTTTGGAGTGTATAATGCATTGAGTGCAGTGTAATTATCTAGCATATAATTATGTGGCACTGAGAGGTATTGTGTGGAGTGTGTTGCATTCAGTAGAGTGTAATTATGTGGCATGTAATTATGTGGCACTGAGTGGTATTTGGAGTGTATGTTGTATTCAGTAGGGCGTAATTGTGTGGTGTGTAATTATGTGGCACTGAATAATATTTGGAGTTTGTGTTGCATTGAGTAGAGTGTAATTGTGTTGCATGTAGTTATGTGGCATTGAGTGGTATTATGAGGAGTGTATGTTGTATTCAGTAGAGTATAATTGTGTAGAGGGTAATTATGTGGCACTGAGTGGTATTGTTTGGAGTGTATGTTGCATCGAGTGCAGTGTAAATATGTAGCATATAATTATGTGGCACTGAGTGGTATTGTGTGGAGTGTGTGTTGCATTCAGTAGAGTGAAACTATGTGGTGTGTAATTATGTGGCACTGAGTGGTATTTGGAGTGTATGTTGCACTGACTACAGTGTAATTATGTTGCACATATCTATGTGGCACTTCGTGGTATTGTGTGGAGTGTATGTTGTATTCAGTAGAGTCTAATTGTGTGGCGTGTAATTATATGGCACTGAGTGGTATTGTTTGAAGTATATGTTGCATTGAGTGCAGTGTAATTATGTAGCATATAATTATGTGGCACTGAGTGTTATTGTGTGGTGTGTGTGTTGCATTCAGTAGAGTGTAATTATGGGGTGTGTAATTATGTGGCACTGAGTGGTGTTTGGAGTGTATGTTGCATTTAGCGCAGTCTAATTATGTAGCATATAATTATGTGGCGCTGAGTGGCATTGTGTGGAGTGTGTGTTGCATTCAGTAGAGTGTAATTATGGGGTGTGTAATTATGTGGCACTGAGTGGTGTTTGGAGTGTATGTTGCATTTAGCGCAGTCTAATTATGTAGCATATAATTATGTGGCACTGAGTGGTATTGTGTGGAGTGTATGTTGTATTCAGTAGGGCGTAGTTGTGTGGTGTGTAATTATGTGGCACTGAATAATATTTGGAGTTTGTGTTGCATTGAGTAGAGTGTAATTGTGTTGCATGTAGTTATGTGGCATTGAGTGGTATTATGAGGAGTGTATGTTGTATTCAGTAGAGTATAATTGTGTAGAGGGTAATTATGTGGCACTGAGTGGTATTGTTTGGAGTGTATGTTGCATTGAGTGCAGTGTAAATATGTAGCATATCATTATGTGGCACTGAGTGGTATTGTGTGGAGTGTGTGTTGCATTCAGTAGAGTGAAACTATGTGGTGTGTAATTATGAGGCACTGAGTGGTATTTGGAGTGTATGTTGCACTGACTACAGTGTAATTATGTTGCATATATCTATGTGGCACTTCGTGGTATTTGGAGTGTAATGTTGCATTGAGTGTAGTGTAATTATGCGGTGTTTAATTATGTGGCACTGAGTAGTACTGTGTTGAGTGTGTGTTGCATTCAGTAGAGTGTAAATATGTGGTGTGTAACTATGTGGCACTGAGTAGTATTTGTAGTGAATGTTGCATTGAGTGCAGTGTAATTATGTGGCGTGTAATTATGTGGCACTGAGTGGTATTTGGAGTGGATGTTGCAGCGAGTGCACTGTAAATATATGGTGTGTAATTATGTGGCACTGAGTGGTATTTTGAGTGTATGTTGCGTTGAGCGCAGTGTAAATATGTAGCATATAATTATGTGGCACTGAGTGGTATTGTGTGGAGTGTATGTTGTATTCAGTAGAGTGTAATTGTGTGGCGTGTAATTATGTGGCACTGAGTGGTATTGTTTGGAGTGTATGTTGCATTGAGTGCAGTGTAATTGTCTAGCATATAATTTTGTGGCACTGAGAGGTATTGTGTGGAGTGTGTTGCATTCAGTAGAGTGTAATTATGTGGCACGTAATTATGTGGCACTGAGTGGTATTTGGAGTGTATTTTTCATTGAGTGCAGTGTAATTATGTGGCGTGTAACTATGTGCCACTGAGTGGTATTTGGAGTGTACGTTGCATTGAGTGCAGTGTAATTATGTGGCGTGTAACTATGTGGCACTGAGTGATATTTGGAGTGTATGCTGCATTGAGTGCAGTGTAATTATGTGGCATGTAATTATGTGCCACTGAGTGTTATTGTCTGGAGTGTATGTAGTATTCAGTAGAGTGTAATCATTTAGTGTGTAATTATGTGGCACTGAGTGGTATTGTTTGGAGTATATGTTGCATTGAGTGCAGTGTGAATATGTAGCATATAATTACGTGGCACTAAGTGGTACTGAGTGGAGTGTGTGTTGCATTCAGTAGAGTGTAATTATGTGGCTTGTAATTATGTGGCACTGAGTGGTATTTGGAGTGTATGTTGCATTGAGTGCAGTGTAATTATGTGATGTGTAATTGTGGCACTGAGTGGTATTTGGAGTGTGTGTTGCATTGAGTGCAGTGTAATAATGTGGTGTGTAACTACGTGGCACTGAGTGGTATTTGGAGTGTATGTTGCATTGAGTGCAGTGTAATTATGCTGTGTGTAATTATGTGGCACTGAGTGGTACTGTGTTGAGCGTGTGTTGCATTCAGTAGAGTGTAATTATGTGGTGTGTAACTATGTGGCACTGAGTGGTATTTGTAGTGAATATTGCATTGAGTGCAGTGTAATTATGTGGCGTGTAATTATGTTGCACTGAGTGGTATTTGGAGTGGATGTTGCAGTGAGTTCACTGTAAATATCTGTTGTGTAATTATGTGGCACTGAGTGGTATTTGGAGTGTATGTTGCGTTGAGCGCAGTGTAAATATGTAGCATATAATTATGTGGCACTGAGTGGTATTGTGTGGAGTGTATGTTGTATTCAGTAGAGTGTAATTGTGTGGTGTGTAATTATGTGGCACTAAGTGGTCTTGTTTGGAGTGTATGTTGCATTGAGTGCAGTGTAATTATCTAGCATATAATTATGTGGCACTGAGAGGTATTGTGTGGAGTGTGTTGCATTCAGTAGAGTGTAATTATGTGGCATGTAATTATGTGGCACTGAGTGGTATTTGGAGTGTATTTTTCATTGAGTGCAGTGTAATTATGTGGCGTGTAACTATGTGCCACTGAGTGGTATTTGGAGTGTATGTTGTATTCAGTAGGGCGTAATTGTGTGGTGTGTAATTATGTGGCACTGAATAATATTTGGAGTTTGTGTTGCATTGAGTAGAGTGTAATTGTGTTGCATGTAGTTATGTGGCATTGAGTGGTATTATGAGGAGTGTATGTTGTATCCCGTAGAGTATAATTGTGTAGAGGGTAATTATGTGGCACTGAGTGGTATTGTTTGGAGTGTATGTTGCATCGAGTGCAGTGTAAATATGTAGCATATAATTATGTGGCACTGAGTGGTATTGTGTGGAGTGTGTGTTGCATTCAGTAGAGTGAAACTATGTGGTGTGTAATTATGTGGCACTGAGTGGTATTTGGAGTGTATGTTGCACTGACTACAGTGTAATTATGTTGCACATATCTATGTGGCACTTCGTGGTATTTGGAGTGTAATGTTGCATTGAGTGTAGTGTAATTATGCGGTGTGTAATTATGTGGCACTGAGTAGTACTGTGTTGAGTGTGTGTTGCATTCAGTAGAGTGTAAATATCTGGTGTGTAACTATGTGGCACTGAGTGGTATTTGTAGTGAATGTTGCATTGAGTGCAGTGTAATTATGTGGCGTGTAATTATGTGGCACTGAGTGGTATTTGGAGTGGATGTTGCATCGAGTGCACTGTAAATATATGGCGTGTAATTATGTGGCACTGAGTGGTATTTTGAGTGTATGTTGCGTTGAGCGCAGTGTAAATATGTAGCATATAATTATGTGGCACTGAGTGGTATTGTGTGGAGTGTATGTTGTATTCAGTAGAGTGTAATTGTGTGGCGTGTAATTATGTGGCACTGAGTGGTATTGTTTGCAGTATATGTTGCATTGAGTGCAGTGTAATTGTCTAGCATATAATTTTGTGGCACTGAGAGGTATTGTGTGGAGTGTGTTGCATTCAGTAGAGTGTAATTATGTGGCACGTAATTATGTGGCACTGAGTGGTATTTGGAGTGTATTTTTCATTGAGTGCAGTGTAATTATGTGGCGTGTAACTATGTGCCACTGAGTGGTATTTGGAGTGTACGTTGCATTGAGTGCAGTGTAATTATGTGGCGTGTAACTATATGGCACTGAGTGATATTTGGAGTGTATGCTGCATTGAGTGCAGTGTAATTATGTGGCATGTAATTATGTGCCACTGATTGGTATTTGGAGTGAATGTTGCATTGAGTGCAGTGTAATTATGTGGCGTGTAATTATGTGGCACTGAGTGGTATTTGGAGTGTATGTTGCGTTGAGCGCAGTGTAATTAAGTAGCATATAATTATGGGGCACTGAGTGTTATTGTCTGGAGTGTATGTAGTATTCAGTAGAGTGTAATCATTTAGTGTGTAATTATGTGGCACTGAGTGGTATTGTTTGGAGTGTATGTTGCATTGAGTGCAGTGTGAATATGTAGCATATATTTACTTGGCACTGAGTGGTACTGAGTGGAGTGTGTGTTGCATTCAGTAGAGTGTAATTATGTGGCTTGTAATTATGTGGCACTGAGTGGTATTTGGAGTGTATGTTGCAATGAGTGCAGTATAATTATGTGATGTGTAATTGTGGCACTGAGTGGTATTTGGAGTGTGTGTTGCATTGAGTGCAGTGTAATAATGTGGTGTGTAACTATGTGGCACTGAGTGGTATTTGGAGTGTATGTTGCATTGAGTGCAGTGTAATTATGCGGTGTGTAATTATGTGGCACTGAGTGGTACTGTGTTGAGTGTGTTTTGCATTCAGTAGAGTGTAATTATGTGGTGTGTAACTATGTGGCACTGAGTGGTATTTGTAGTGAATGTTGCATTGAGTGCAGTGTAATTATGTGGCGTGTAATTATGTGGCACTGAGTGGTATTTGGAGTGAATGTTGTATTGAGTGCACTGTAAATATCTGTTGTGTAATTATGTGGCACTGAGTGGTATTTGGAGTGTATGTTGCGCTGAGCGCAGTGTAAATATGTAGCATATAATTATGTGGCACTGAGTGGTATTGTGTGGAGTGTATGTTGTATTCAGTAGAGTGTAATTGTTTGGTGTGTAATTATGTGGCACTAAGTGGTATTGTTTGGAGTGTATATTGTATTGAGTGCAGTGTAATTATCTAGCATATAATTATGTGGCACTGAGAGGTATTGTGTGGAGTGTGTTGCATTCAGTAGAGTGTAATTATGTGGCACGTAATTATGTGGCACTGAGTGGTATTTGGAGTGTATTTTTCATTGAGTGCAGTGTAATTATGTGGCGTGTAACTATGTGCCACTGAGTGGTATTTGGAGTGTACGTTGCATTGAGTGCAGTGTATTTATGTGGCATGTAAATATGTGCCACTGATTGGTATTTGGAGTGTATGTTGCATTGAGTGCAGTGTAATTATGTGGCGTGTAATTATGTGGCACTGAGTGGTATTTGGAGTGTATGTTGCGTTGAGCGCAGTGTAATTAAGTAGCATATTATTATGGGGCACTGAGTGTTATTGTCTGGAGTGTATGTAGTATTCAGTAGAGTGTAATCATTTAGCGTGTAATTATGTGGCACTGAGTGGTATTGTTTGGAGTGTATGTTGCATTGAGTGCAGTGTGATTATGTAGCATATAATTATGTGGCACTGAGTGGTACTGAGTGGAGTGTGTGTTGCATTCAGTAGAGTGTAATTATGTGGCTTGTAATTATGTGGCACTGAGTGATATTTGGAGTGTATGTTGCATTGAGTGCAGTGCAATTAGGTGATGTGTAATTGTGGCACTGAGTGGTATTTGGAGTGTATGTTGCATTGAGTGCAGTGTAATTATGTAGCGTACAATTATGTGGCACTGAGTGGTATTTGGAGTTAATGTGTCATTGAGTGCAGTGTAATTATCTGGCATGTAATTATGTGGCACTGAGTGGTATTTGGAGTGTATGTTGCATTGAGTGCAGTGTAATTATGTGGCGTGTAATTATGTGGCACTGAGTGGTATTGTGTGGAGTGTATGTTGCACTGTAATTATGTAGCATATAATTATGTGGCACTGAGTGGTATTGTGTGGAGTGTGTGTTGCATTCAGTAGAGTGTAATTATGGAGGGAATAATTATGTGGCACTGAGTGGTATTTGGAATGTATGTTGAATTTAGCGCACTTTAATTATGTAGCATATAATTATATGGCACTGAGTGGTATTGTGTGGAGTCTATGCTGCATTGAGTGCAGTGTAATTATGTGGCTTGTAATTATGTGGCACTGAGTGGTATTTGGAGTGTATGTTGCAATGAGTGCAGTATAATTATGTGATGTGTAATTGTGGCACTGAGTGGTATTTGGAGTGTGTGTTGCATTGAGTGCAGTGTAATAATGTGGTGTGTAACTATGTGGCACTGAGTGGTATTTGGAGTGTATGTTGCATTGAGTGCAGTGTAATTATGCGGTGTGTAATTATGTGGCACTGAGTGGTACTGTGTTGAGTGTGTGTTGCATTCAGTAGAGTGTAAATATGTGGTGTGTAACTATGTGGCACTGAGTAGTATTTGTAGTGAATGTTGCATTGAGTGCAGTGTAATTATGTGGCGTGTAATTATGTGGCACTGAGTGGTATTTGGAGTGGATGTTGCAGCGAGTGCACTGTAAATATATGGTGTGTAATTATGTGGCACTGAGTGGTATTTTGAGTGTATGTTGCGTTGAGCGCAGTGTAAATATGTAGCATATAATTATGTGGCACTGAGTGGTATTGTGTGGAGTGTATGTTGTATTCAGTAGAGTGTAATTGTGTGGCGTGTAATTATGTGGCACTGAGTGGTATTGTTTGGAGTGTATGTTGCATTGAGTGCAGTGTAATTGTCTAGCATATAATTTTGTGGCACTGAGAGGTATTGTGTGGAGTGTGTTGCATTCAGTAGAGTGTAATTATGTGGCACGTAATTATGTGGCACTGAGTGGTATTTGGAGTGTATTTTTCATTGAGTGCAGTGTAATTATGTGGCGTGTAACTATGTGCCACTGAGTGGTATTTGGAGTGTACGTTGCATTGAGTGCAGTGTAATTATGTGGCGTGTAACTATGTGGCACTGAGTGATATTTGGAGTGTATGCTGCATTGAGTGCAGTGTAATTATGTGGCATGTAATTATGTGCCACTGAGTGTTATTGTCTGGAGTGTATGTAGTATTCAGTAGAGTGTAATCATTTAGTGTGTAATTATGTGGCACTGAGTGGTATTGTTTGGAGTATATGTTGCATTGAGTGCAGTGTGAATATGTAGCATATAATTACGTGGCACTAAGTGGTACTGAGTGGAGTGTGTGTTGCATTCAGTAGAGTGTAATTATGTGGCTTGTAATTATGTGGCACTGAGTGGTATTTGGAGTGTATGTTGCATTGAGTGCAGTGTAATTATGTGATGTGTAATTGTGGCACTGAGTGGTATTTGGAGTGTGTGTTGCATTGAGTGCAGTGTAATAATGTGGTGTGTAACTACGTGGCACTGAGTGGTATTTGGAGTGTATGTTGCATTGAGTGCAGTGTAATTATGCTGTGTGTAATTATGTGGCACTGAGTGGTACTGTGTTGAGCGTGTGTTGCATTCAGTAGAGTGTAATTATGTGGTGTGTAACTATGTGGCACTGAGTGGTATTTGTAGTGAATATTGCATTGAGTGCAGTGTAATTATGTGGCGTGTAATTATGTTGCACTGAGTGGTATTTGGAGTGGATGTTGCAGTGAGTTCACTGTAAATATCTGTTGTGTAATTATGTGGCACTGAGTGGTATTTGGAGTGTATGTTGCGTTGAGCGCAGTGTAAATATGTAGCATATAATTATGTGGCACTGAGTGGTATTGTGTGGAGTGTATGTTGTATTCAGTAGAGTGTAATTGTGTGGTGTGTAATTATGTGGCACTAAGTGGTCTTGTTTGGAGTGTATGTTGCATTGAGTGCAGTGTAATTATCTAGCATATAATTATGTGGCACTGAGAGGTATTGTGTGGAGTGTGTTGCATTCAGTAGAGTGTAATTATGTGGCATGTAATTATGTGGCACTGAGTGGTATTTGGAGTGTATTTTTCATTGAGTGCAGTGTAATTATGTGGCGTGTAACTATGTGCCACTGAGTGGTATTTGGAGTGTATGTTGTATTCAGTAGGGCGTAATTGTGTGGTGTGTAATTATGTGGCACTGAATAATATTTGGAGTTTGTGTTGCATTGAGTAGAGTGTAATTGTGTTGCATGTAGTTATGTGGCATTGAGTGGTATTATGAGGAGTGTATGTTGTATCCCGTAGAGTATAATTGTGTAGAGGGTAATTATGTGGCACTGAGTGGTATTGTTTGGAGTGTATGTTGCATCGAGTGCAGTGTAAATATGTAGCATATAATTATGTGGCACTGAGTGGTATTGTGTGGAGTGTGTGTTGCATTCAGTAGAGTGAAACTATGTGGTGTGTAATTATGTGGCACTGAGTGGTATTTGGAGTGTATGTTGCACTGACTACAGTGTAATTATGTTGCACATATCTATGTGGCACTTCGTGGTATTTGGAGTGTAATGTTGCATTGAGTGTAGTGTAATTATGCGGTGTGTAATTATGTGGCACTGAGTAGTACTGTGTTGAGTGTGTGTTGCATTCAGTAGAGTGTAAATATCTGGTGTGTAACTATGTGGCACTGAGTGGTATTTGTAGTGAATGTTGCATTGAGTGCAGTGTAATTATGTGGCGTGTAATTATGTGGCACTGAGTGGTATTTGGAGTGGATGTTGCATCGAGTGCACTGTAAATATATGGCGTGTAATTATGTGGCACTGAGTGGTATTTTGAGTGTATGTTGCGTTGAGCGCAGTGTAAATATGTAGCATATAATTATGTGGCACTGAGTGGTATTGTGTGGAGTGTATGTTGTATTCAGTAGAGTGTAATTGTGTGGCGTGTAATTATGTGGCACTGAGTGGTATTGTTTGCAGTATATGTTGCATTGAGTGCAGTGTAATTGTCTAGCATATAATTTTGTGGCACTGAGAGGTATTGTGTGGAGTGTGTTGCATTCAGTAGAGTGTAATTATGTGGCACGTAATTATGTGGCACTGAGTGGTATTTGGAGTGTATTTTTCATTGAGTGCAGTGTAATTATGTGGCGTGTAACTATGTGCCACTGAGTGGTATTTGGAGTGTACGTTGCATTGAGTGCAGTGTAATTATGTGGCGTGTAACTATATGGCACTGAGTGATATTTGGAGTGTATGCTGCATTGAGTGCAGTGTAATTATGTGGCATGTAATTATGTGCCACTGATTGGTATTTGGAGTGAATGTTGCATTGAGTGCAGTGTAATTATGTGGCGTGTAATTATGTGGCACTGAGTGGTATTTGGAGTGTATGTTGCGTTGAGCGCAGTGTAATTAAGTAGCATATAATTATGGGGCACTGAGTGTTATTGTCTGGAGTGTATGTAGTATTCAGTAGAGTGTAATCATTTAGTGTGTAATTATGTGGCACTGAGTGGTATTGTTTGGAGTGTATGTTGCATTGAGTGCAGTGTGAATATGTAGCATATATTTACTTGGCACTGAGTGGTACTGAGTGGAGTGTGTGTTGCATTCAGTAGAGTGTAATTATGTGGCTTGTAATTATGTGGCACTGAGTGGTATTTGGAGTGTATGTTGCAATGAGTGCAGTATAATTATGTGATGTGTAATTGTGGCACTGAGTGGTATTTGGAGTGTGTGTTGCATTGAGTGCAGTGTAATAATGTGGTGTGTAACTATGTGGCACTGAGTGGTATTTGGAGTGTATGTTGCATTGAGTGCAGTGTAATTATGCGGTGTGTAATTATGTGGCACTGAGTGGTACTGTGTTGAGTGTGTTTTGCATTCAGTAGAGTGTAATTATGTGGTGTGTAACTATGTGGCACTGAGTGGTATTTGTAGTGAATGTTGCATTGAGTGCAGTGTAATTATGTGGCGTGTAATTATGTGGCACTGAGTGGTATTTGGAGTGAATGTTGTATTGAGTGCACTGTAAATATCTGTTGTGTAATTATGTGGCACTGAGTGGTATTTGGAGTGTATGTTGCGCTGAGCGCAGTGTAAATATGTAGCATATAATTATGTGGCACTGAGTGGTATTGTGTGGAGTGTATGTTGTATTCAGTAGAGTGTAATTGTTTGGTGTGTAATTATGTGGCACTAAGTGGTATTGTTTGGAGTGTATATTGTATTGAGTGCAGTGTAATTATCTAGCATATAATTATGTGGCACTGAGAGGTATTGTGTGGAGTGTGTTGCATTCAGTAGAGTGTAATTATGTGGCACGTAATTATGTGGCACTGAGTGGTATTTGGAGTGTATTTTTCATTGAGTGCAGTGTAATTATGTGGCGTGTAACTATGTGCCACTGAGTGGTATTTGGAGTGTACGTTGCATTGAGTGCAGTGTATTTATGTGGCATGTAAATATGTGCCACTGATTGGTATTTGGAGTGTATGTTGCATTGAGTGCAGTGTAATTATGTGGCGTGTAATTATGTGGCACTGAGTGGTATTTGGAGTGTATGTTGCGTTGAGCGCAGTGTAATTAAGTAGCATATTATTATGGGGCACTGAGTGTTATTGTCTGGAGTGTATGTAGTATTCAGTAGAGTGTAATCATTTAGCGTGTAATTATGTGGCACTGAGTGGTATTGTTTGGAGTGTATGTTGCATTGAGTGCAGTGTGATTATGTAGCATATAATTATGTGGCACTGAGTGGTACTGAGTGGAGTGTGTGTTGCATTCAGTAGAGTGTAATTATGTGGCTTGTAATTATGTGGCACTGAGTGATATTTGGAGTGTATGTTGCATTGAGTGCAGTGCAATTAGGTGATGTGTAATTGTGGCACTGAGTGGTATTTGGAGTGTATGTTGCATTGAGTGCAGTGTAATTATGTAGCGTACAATTATGTGGCACTGAGTGGTATTTGGAGTTAATGTGTCATTGAGTGCAGTGTAATTATCTGGCATGTAATTATGTGGCACTGAGTGGTATTTGGAGTGTATGTTGCATTGAGTGCAGTGTAATTATGTGGCGTGTAATTATGTGGCACTGAGTGGTATTGTGTGGAGTGTATGTTGCACTGTAATTATGTAGCATATAATTATGTGGCACTGAGTGGTATTGTGTGGAGTGTGTGTTGCATTCAGTAGAGTGTAATTATGGAGGGAATAATTATGTGGCACTGAGTGGTATTTGGAATGTATGTTGAATTTAGCGCACTTTAATTATGTAGCATATAATTATATGGCACTGAGTGGTATTGTGTGGAGTCTATGCTGCATTGAGTGCAGTGTAATTATGTAGCATATAATTATATGGCACTGAGAGGTATTGTGTGGAGTGTGTTGCATTCAGTAGAGTGTAATTATGTGGCACGTAATTATGTGGCACTGAGTGGTATTTGGAGTGTATTTTTCATTGAGTGCAGTGTAATTATGTGGCGTGTAACTATGTGCCACTGAGTGGTATTTGGAGTGTACGTTGCATTGAGTGCAGTGTAATTATGTGGCGTGTAACTATGTGGCACTGAGTGATATTTGGAGTGTATGCTGCATTGAGTGCAGTGTAATTATGTCGCATGTAATTCTGTGCCACTGATTGGTATTTGGAGTGAATGTTGCATTGAGTGCAGTGTAATTATGTGGCGTGTAATTATGTGGCACTGAGTGGTATTTGGAGTGTATGTTGCGTTGAGCGCAGTGTAATTAAGTAGCATATAATTATGGGGCACTGAGTGTTATTGTCTGGAGTGTATGTAGTATTCAGTAGAGTGTAATCATTTAGTGTGTAATTATGTGGCACTGAGTGGTATTGTTTGGAGTGTATGTTGCATTGAGTGCAGTGTGAATATGTAGCATATATTTACGTGGCACTGAGTGGTACTGAGTGGAGTGTGTGTTGCATTCAGTAGAGTGTAATTATGTGGCTTGTAATTATGTGGCACTGAGTGGTATTTGGAGTGTATGTTGCAATGAGTGCAGTATAATTATGTGATGTGTAATTGTGGCACTGAGTGGTATTTGGAGTGTGTGTTGCATTGAGTGCAGTGTAATAATGTGGTGTGTAACTATGTGGCACTGAGTGGTATTTGGAGTGTATGTTGCATTGAGTGCAGTGTAATTATGCGGTGTGTAATTATGTGGCACTGAGTGGTACTGTGTTGAGTGTGTGTTGCATTCAGTAGAGTGTAATTATGTGGTGTGTAACTATGTGGCACTGAGTGGTATTTGTAGTGAATGTTGCATTGAGTGCAGTGTAATTATGTGGCGTGTAATTATGTGGCACTGAGTGGTATTTGGAGTGAATGTTGTATTGAGTGCACTGTAAATATCTGTTGTGTAATTATGTGGCACTGAGTGGTATTTGGAGTGTATGTTGCGCTGAGCGCAGTGTAAATATGTAGCATATAATTATGTGGCACTGAGTGGTATTGTGTGGAGTGTATGTTGTATTCAGTAGAGTGTAATTGTTTGGTGTGTAATTATGTGGCACTAAGTGGTATTGTTTGGAGTGTATATTGTATTGAGTGCAGTGTAATTATCTAGCATATAATTATGTGGCACTGAGAGGTATTGTGTGGAGTGTGTTGCATTCAGTAGAGTGTAATTATGTGGCACGTAATTATGTGGCACTGAGTGGTATTTGGAGTGTATTTTTCATTGAGTGCAGTGTAATTATGTGGCGTGTAACTATGTGCCACTGAGTGGTATTTGGAGTGTACGTTGCATTGAGTGCAGTGTATTTATGTGGCATGTAAATATGTGCCACTGATTGGTATTTGGAGTGTATGTTGCATTGAGTGCAGTGTAATTATGTGGCGTGTAATTATGTGGCACTGAGTGGTATTTGGAGTGTATGTTGCGTTGAGCGCAGTGTAATTAAGTAGCATATTATTATGGGGCACTGAGTGTTATTGTCTGGAGTGTATGTAGTATTCAGTAGAGTGTAATCATTTAGCGTGTAATTATGTGGCACTGAGTGGTATTGTTTGGAGTGTATGTTGCATTGAGTGCAGCGTGATTATGTAGCATATAATTATGTGGCACTGAGTGGTACTGAGTGGAGTGTGTGTTGCATTCAGTAGAGTGTAATTATGTGGCTTGTAATTATGTGGCACTGAGTGGTATTTGGAGTGTATGTTGCATTGAGTGCAGTGTAATTATGTGATGTGTAATTGTGGCACTGAGTGGTATTTGGAGTGTATGTTGCATTGAGTGCAGTGTAATTATGTGGCGTACAATTATGTGGCACTGAGTGGTATTTGGAGTTAATGTGTCATTGAGTGCAGTGTAATTATCTGGCATGTAATTATGTGGCACTGAGTGGTATTTGGAGTGTATGTTGCATTGAGTGCAGTGTAATTATGTGGCGTGTAATTATGTGGCACTGAGTGGTATTGTGTGGAGTGTATGTTGCACTGTAATTATGTAGCATATAATTATGTGGCACTGAGTGGTATTGTGTGGAGTGTGTGTTGCATTCAGTAGAGTGTAATTATGGAGGGAATAATTATGTGGCACTGAGTGGTATTTGGAATGTATGTTGCATTTAGCGCACTTTAATTATGTAGCATATAATTATATGGCACTGAGTGGTATTGTGTGGAGTCTATGCTGCATTGAGTGCAGTGTAATTATGTAGCATATAATTATATGGCACTGAGTGGTATTGTGTGGAGTGTGTGTTGCATTCAGTAAAGTGAAATTATGTGGTGTGTAATTATGTGGCACTGAGTGGTATTTGGAGTGTATGTTGCATTAACTACAGTGTAATTATGTTGCATATAACTATGTGGCACTTCGTGGTATTTGGAGTGTAATGTTGCATTGAGTGCAGTGTAATTATGCGGTGTGTAATTATGAGGCACTGTGTGTGGAGTGTGTGTTGCATTCAGTGGAGTGTAATTGTGTGGCGTGTAATTTTGTGGCACTGAGTGGTATTGTGTGGAGTGTATGTTGCATTGTAATTATGTAGCATATTAGTATGTGGCACTGAGTGGTATTGTGTGGAGTGTGTGTTGCATTCAGTAGAGTGTAATTATGGGTTGTGTAATTATGTGGCACTGAGTGGTATTTGGAGTGTATGTTGCATTTAGCGCAGGTTAATTTGTAGCATATAATTATGTGGCACTGAGTGGTATTGTGTGGAGTGTATGTTTTATTTAGTAGAGTGTAATTGTGTGGTATGTAATTTCTTGGCACTGAGTGGTATGGTTTGGAGTGTATGTTGCATTGAGTTCAGTGTAATTATGTAGCATATAATTATGTGGCACTGAGTGGTATTGTGTGGAGTGTGTGTTGCATTCAATAGAGTGTAATTATGTGGCACTGAGTGGTATTTGAAGTGTATGTTGCATTGAGTGCAGTGTAATTATGTGGTGTGTAATTATGTGGCACTGAATGGTATTTGGAGTATAAGTTGCATTGTGTGCAGTGTAATTATGTGGTGTGTAACTATGTGGCACTGAGTGGTATTTGGAGTGTATGTTGCATTGAGTCGAGTGTAATTATGTTGCGTGTAATTATGTGGAATTGAGTGGTATTATGTGGAGTGTATGTTGTATTTAGTAAAGTATAATTGTGTGGCGTGTAATTATGTGGCACTGAGTGGTATTGTGGGGATTGTGTGTTGCATTCAGTAGAGTGAAATTATGTGGTGTGTAATTGTGTGGCACTGAGTGGTATTTGGAGTGTATGTTACATTGAGTGCAGTGTAATTATGTTTCATATATCTTAATGTGGCACCGAGTGGTATTTGGAGTGTACTTTGCATAGAGTGCAGTGTAATTATGTTGCATATAACTACGTGGCATGGAGTGGTATTTGGAGTGAATGTTGCATTGAGTGCAGTGTAATTATGTGGCGATTAATTATGTGGCGCTGAGTGGTATTTGGAGTGTATGTTGCATTGAGTGCAGTGTAAATATGTTGCATATAACTATGTGGCACTGAGTGGTATTTGGAGTGAATGTTGCATTGAGTGAAGTGTAATTATGTGGCACTGAGTGGTATTTGGAGTGTATGTTGCATCGAGTGCACTGTAAATATCTGGTGTGTAAATATGTGGCACTGAGTGGTATTTGGAGTGTAAGTTGCGTTGAGCGCAGTGTAAATATGTAGCATATAAATATGTGGCACTCAGTGGTATTGTGCGGAGTGTATGTTGTATTCAGAAGAGTGTAATTGTGTGGCGTGTAATTATGTGGCACTGAGTGGTATTGTTTGGAGTGTGTGTTGCATTCAGTAGAGTGAAGTTATGTGGTGTGTAATTATGTGTCACTGAGTGGTATTTGGAGTGTATGTTGCATTAACTACAGTGTAATTATGTTGCATATAACTATGTGGCACTTCGTGGTATTTGGAGTGTAATGTTGCATTGAGTGCAGTGTAATTATGCAGTGTGTAATTATGAGGCACTGAGTGGTATTGTGTGGAGTGTGTGTTGCATTCAGTAGAGTGTAATTGTTTGGCGTGTAATTTTGTGGCACAGAGTGGTATTGTGTGGATTGTATGTTGCATTGTAATTATGTAGCATATTAGTATGTGGCACTGAGTGGTATTGTGTGGAGTGTGTGTTGCATTCAGTAGAGTGTAATTATGGGGTGTGTAATTATGTGGCACTGAGTGGTATTTGGAGTGTATGTTGCATTTAGCGCAGGTTAATTTGTAGCATATAATTATGTGGCACTGAGTGGTATTGTGTGGAGTGTATGTTTTATTTAGTAGAGTGTAATTGTGTGGTATGTAATTTCTTGGCACTGAGTGGTATGGTTTGGAGTGTATGTTGCATTGAGTTCAGTGTAATTATGTAGCATATAATTATGTGGCACTGAGTGGTATTGTGTGGAGTGTGTGTTGCATTCAGTAGAGTGTAATTCTGTGGCACTGAGTGGTATTTGGAGTGTATGTTGCATTGAGTGCTGTGTAATTATGTGGCACTGAATGGTATTTAGAGTATATGTTGCATTGAGTGCAGTGTAATTATGTGGAGTGTAACTATGTGGCACTGAGTGGTATTTGGAGTGTATATTGCATTGGGTCGAGTGTAATTATGTTGCGTGTAATTATGTGGCATCGAGTGGTATTATGTGGAGTGTATGTTGTATTTAGTAGAGTATAATTGTGTGGCGTGTAAATATGTGGCACTGAGTGGTATTGTGTGGATTGTGTGTTGCATTCAGTAGATTGAAATTATGTGGTGTGTAATTATGTGGCACTGAGTGGTATTTGGAGTGTATGTTACATTGAGTGCAGTGTAATTATGTTTCATATATCCTAATGTGTTCACCGAGTGGTATCTGGAGTGCACTTTGCATAGAGTGCAGTGTAATTAAGTTGCATATAACTATGTGGCACGGAGTGGTATTTGGAGTGAATGTTGCATTGAGTGCAGTGTAATTATGTGGCGATTAATTATGTGGCACTGAGTGGTATTTGGAGTGTATGTTGCATTGAGTGCAGTGTAAATATGTTGCATATAACTATGTGGCACTGAGTGGTATTTGGAGTGAATGTTGCATTGAGTGAAGTGTAATTATGTGGCACTGAGTGGTATTTGGAGTGTATGTTGCATCGAGTGCACTGTAAATATCTGGTGTGTAAATATGTGGCACTGAGTGGTATTGGAGTGTATGTTGCGTTGAGCGCAGTGTAATTATGTAGCATATAAATATGTGGCACTCAGTGGTTTTGTGCGGAGTGTATGTTGAATTCAGAATAGTGTAATTGTGTGGCGTGTAATTATGTGGCACTGAGTGGTATTGTTTGGAGTGTATGTTGCATTGAGTGCAGTGTAAATATCTAGCATATAATTATGTGGCACGGAGAGGTATTGTGTGGAGTGTGTTGCATTCAGCAGAGTGTAATTATGTGGCATGTAATTATGTGGTACTGAGTGGTATTTGGGGTGTATTTTTTCATTGAGTGCAGTGTAATTATGTGGCCTATAACTATGTGCACTGAGTGGTATTTGGAGTGTACGTTGCATTGAGTGCAGTGTAATTATGTGGCGTTTAACTATGTGGCACTGAGTGATATTTGGAGTTTATGCTGCATTGAGTGCAGTGTAATTATGTGGCATGTAATTATTTGGCGCTGATTGGTATTTGGAGTGTATTACGCATTGAGTGCAGTGTAACTATGTGGTGTGTAATTATGTGGCACTGAGTGGTATTTGGAGTGTATGTTGCATTGAGCACAGTGTAATTATGTAGCATATAATTATGGGGCACTGAGTGTTATTGTCTGGAGTGTATATTGTATTCAGTAGAGTGTAATCATTTGGCGTGTAATTATGTGGCACTGAGTGGTATTGTTTGGAGTGTATGTTGCATTGAGTGCAGTGTAATTATGTAGCATATAATTATGTGGCACTGAGTGGTACTGTGTGGAGTGTGTGTTGCATTCAGTAGAGTGTAATTATGTGGCACTGAGTGGTATTTGGAGTGTATGTTGCATTG